>NC_056728.1:579902681-579950181 GCF_019279795.1 Protopterus annectens
AAGATCTTTATTACATTATATATACATCCAATATCTAAAATATTACAATGTCACTGCTTTAAAAAACAAACACGTTCTGCTGTGAATAAAGTGCATTCTCTTCTAGTGTACAAATGCAAATTTTTCTAGAGAACATGCAAGACAATGCTTTTAACAAGGCACTTTCAAGCCTTAAAATCCTACATTCACATTTGTGTGAACCACTAAAAGCAGGTGTGGGGGTGAGAAGCAGAACAGGTCAAAAACAAATTTCTTATGTGCTTACCACCACTTTAATTCCCATCCGACCATGTTCGTTAATGCATAGTTTAAACATATGCAGTGCAATGCCAAACATGTGCAAGACAGTTGCAGCCACTAAGAAAGCCTGGTTACTGCATTAAGAGATGTAACCAAAATGTCATAGCTTTCTATGGCGTATTCTGCTTTGGAATTGAGCTTTAAGTGGGTTCAGTGTTCCTAGATACCAAAATACTCCATTCCTATCAGTTCATTTCATTTAACAGCTGGTGGTAATCCAGGACCTGTAACATCAAGTAGAGCCAACAGCAAGATCAATCCTCCCCCTACCCTGTGTATCCAAACACAAGACAGCCCACTTAAATACCAGCTAATGCTGAAACATTTACCAACCTTGGATATAACCAAAACTGTGCTTGTAATTTTGATAAGACAGAAATGAAAGCATCTCAGTAACAAAAAGACAAAGGCAGGGATCTACAGGAATTCAAATGGGTAAAAACCATTACTGTCATAAGGGTAACACCTAGTAAAGGGTTCAGAAAACTAACTACGCTGCAGTAATGGTAGCACCCCCCCCCCCCATCCCTCAACCTTTAAATTCAACTTACTTGCAACCAACACTGCACAGTTTATTCAACTATGTAGGCATCTACCTTGGCTTTCCCTTTAAAAAATGCTGCACTGCTACACCCAGGACTACTGTGTATATCTAACAGTAATGCCCTATCCAGATGCACACGGATAAAACTCTAGGAGAGAGAAAACATTGGACATGACTTCTGAAACTTTAGAGAGGAATGCCAATACAGCTAAGTACAAACTTCAGAAGCAGTACAAGCTTTCCCAAAATTACAGTATGCAACACACAAGTGCAGTTCAGCAAATGGGTAGAGCTTTACAGAGCAGTTTTGCTGGCAAGACCTAGATACCTAAAAACTTCATTAGTATTTGCAGGGGACATCTATCTAGCCTAAGAAATGAAGCACTAAGAAATAATAGATTTAAATGGTGACCATCGAAGGCCATAAAAACAGGATGTAAACTTTTCAGCATAAACAGGTACAGCTCAGCTCACAAACTTAACAGGCTTTAATAAAATGAACAAATCCATCAAAGGAAACCTGTTCAAAATAGGATTAACTGTTTTACTGCACTTCATACAGCTACCCAAACACTGCTCCGCAACCTGCCTAACCTTTGATATCTACAAACGTGAAAATGTGACTTGATGCCATGTACATAAATATGTACACAGTTTAAAAAAAAAAAAAAAAAAATGTGCAATACATTCAAAATGAATTTAGTGACTTACACACTTTTGTGCATACATAAATTATACTTCTGTTACAAGTTAGAGTTTTGGCACCCCTGCAAGCCTATGCCAAAGGTTTCCAAAACTAAAACAACCCAGAAAGTGTTGAGGGATCCAGCTACTACTGGATAAAAGATTCAGTCCTGCCCTCTACCCCCAAAAAGGTAGGACACCATACTTACATCGGCCACCCCAAACTAAGCTACCACTGAAAACACTGGTAGTCTAACGCAGATTCCCAGTCACACAATAGGCTCAAAATTAAGATCAATCTTCCCCTGACACCTTAAAAAGTTCAACCTCCCTTTGGTCTGATAGTAGCTGTGTGAATTAAAAAATTCAGAGAGCAGCAGTGTCAATGAATTCAAGGTGGAGTCCTACAGATTGCAAGAAAAACATATCCTTGTAAAGAAGAGTTATTTGTTTTCCTGACAGCAAAATGTAAATTCCATTCAAGGCTCAACTAGTGTCATGACCTCAATAGTTCAAATACCAAACCTCTCTCCATGACCTCTTCATACCTCAAACATCCGCAACTTGCTCATTCCAACCAACCGTCAATTTCCAGTAATATGGCATGATTCACTCGTTACACTTACAGATCACCACGCTTCAGCAGCCAAAGTCGACATGCATGCCCAACTGCTAAAACCCACTGACTAAAGATGGAGACCAACTGCCATGACTAAAAAGCAGTGAGAAGTTAGGAAAAGAACACTTCAATACATTACTGCAGTTGAGGTTACAAAGACAATGAAGGAAAGCTATCAGTGTACTAAGGTGACTGACAGTTTCTACCCTTGCTACCAACAAGTAGGGCAAGTGAGGTAAAGTTATAGAATTCAGCTACTGTATAAATTTTCCAATTTGGAAGCATCATTTTGGCTAAACTTCTCTTCTCCCTGAAATCCTTGTCCACAGTCTCAATACACATCCATCTTGTTCTTCAGACACCGTCCTTCATTCAAGTAACTTGTAGCACAAACCCTGAACACATCTGGAAGGGGGGGAAAATAACAGGGTTGTGCACAAGCATTTATTGGAGAGAGAGAAATTGTCACAATGTGCAAGTGATTTGATCTCAGACTTAGCTATACAGAGAATTGACCTTTGCGTGACTTAAAGCTTCAAGGCACAAACTGTCGTCATCAGGACAAAATTCTTTCAGCAGTGTTGCTGCATGTTAAACAGGACAATGCAAATGGATGAGCAGCCTAAAGTGAAGGACGTTGTTCATAACCACTATTCAAAGTAGCTCAACATGAACCCTGAAAAACAAGCCAAAGTTCCTCCACAAATGATGCTTCCACTATGGCATATCCTACAAAATGTAGAAAATATGCATATTTACACCTCCATACAGGCCACCTTTCAGCTGCAACATCCAGGACTAAAGCTGTTAATGCATATAACTTTAGATCTGTAATGTCAGTCCACTGAAAAGTCTACATGCTGAAAAGCTACTAGAAGTGTGCACTCCAGGCCTAGTCCCAAATGCAGAGGACATTTCCATAGTAACATCAGTAGTAAGGTCCCATTTTTTCATACCCCAAATAACTAGGCCACTCAGGAAATATGCCATGCGAGCATCGTGGACTCCCATACTGATCAAATGAAATGTTCATATTGTCTACACGAGACTCGGTGACCTGATTAAATGAATGTGCCACCCCTTGAGACAAATGAAGCTCTGAGCGAATGATTCGGTAATTTTGCCCTTTATTACTGTCCCAGAACACTGATCCACCACTTTCATAGCAAACTGCAAACTCTATTCTTTCATGTGGTGAAACTTTGTCTGGAAGCTGGACCTCAAAGGAGAACGTATCTTTGTCTGTGCCTGCATAGATGTCTTTCACATACAGGCACACATAATCACTGAACGTTTTCCAAGTGTCAAATGTGATGCGAAGCTTCACAGACTTCTCAAAAGCAAGGTTTTTCACTTTGACTGTGCCTACAATAGCTTTATCTTTTAACATGCAGTTTTCTAGACACACACAATCTTTATGGAGTCTATTCCTAAACTCCAAATAATCGGATGAAGGCTGTGCAAAATTTAGTACAAAGGTGTCTCTTTCCACAGTAGTCAGGTCAACCATGTTGTCAATCAAGTCTGTAATATCAAACATCAGATCATCCGAATTGTCAAACTCAGAAAATACTTTAACCGTAGTGAGAGACAAACCCTTGTGGTCTGCAAAAGAAACACGCTTCTTCACTTTGCCTGGAGAGACAGACGTAGTCACTGCCACTTGGTCAGTTACTTTGGTGGAGTTACCCAAGTGAATGCATGGCCGCAGTGGTTTCTTGCACATTGGAGTCCTTTTGAAGGATATTTTCTTCTCTCGTCTAAGTGGAGGAGAAAGATAAAGCTGCATAGCTACATCTAGAGGCATGGCTGGTCTAGGAGACAAGATGTCCAGTGCTCTGAAAAAGGGAAGAAAAGAAAAATTTGTTAATACCAGCTTCAGCTAATCAGTGTCAAAACACAAGTACATTATGTGAATTTATATTTTTAACATATTAAAAATCTTATTTTTACATCGCACTATGTGGTTACAGTTGCACTCAGTTTCTAGGAACTGCCCGAAGTCAATCATCCCAATGTTTTTAAATTTCAAAGAAATATTCTTTCTACATCAAGGCCTGGCAGTACAAAAGAATCTCTTGGTTGATGCAATGCAATTAAAGACCTTTTCCAAGACAAAAAAACTGCAGTAATCACTGGTTCAAATACAGACAAGTTTCAGCTTTGCCAGCATAAAATTAATACCCAAGCATTACTGTGAACCAGTCTTGGGATAAAGGTCTGACGCACAGGATGTCCTTCAGAAACTGCTTGATTGATGGCCTAAAACTTGGGGGGGGGGGGGGGGTTCCTAAATGTAGACAAACAGTAAAAATGTGCACCACCAAGGAAGACTTGAGATGCAAATTATGTACTTACCAGAATTAGGGTCTAGAAATCTACTTCTGGAGTAGAGACCCAAAGCTTGTGCACCACATCAATGTCATTTTAGACAGTCTTGAATACTTTCAGGGCATAAGTGACTTCAACCAAGACAGCACAAGATATGCTGGAGGATGTACAGAATTGTCAGGGTCTGCTGTATTGCATCTCCTGATCCCAGGCCTGTATGCATGAAGAGAAAGCTCCCCGTTAAATCACTTCAGCCACGAAGGACACACGATTTTGACTGTACCAGACTACTTCCATAGAGCATAAACTTTTACATGTATAACCTTCAATGAGATTTCAGTCTGCCCCCACCCTGACCATGCTAGCCTTCACTGTAAACCACATCGTAACCACAGAATCAATGAACTGGTTCTGCAAACAGTAGGGTCCTGGAATACTCCTAGAATATCTCAGCTGTTCAGGCAAAATTAATGTTTAATACCAAAAACGACCAACTTAAATCAGAAATGACCAACTTAAATCAGAACTGACAATTGTTTTTCAATCTCTCCTCTTCCACCAACTGAAAACTCCCATCACAAGACCCTTTTAAATAGCTGGAAGCAGTTTAAATGCAACCAGTAGCAAATGCTGTTTTAATAATGGTCTAAAATGGTAATTTTTAAATCCAAAACAGGAATACACATGTTGGTATCTTAAGACTGACCTTATATGCTGATAAGCTGTAACAAGGTTCAGATAGTGAATGCAAACTAAGATGCGTCAGGGAATAGTATCTCTGCTAGGGCAGGCATGAACCACATACTGATTTGCTTGTGGGAACAGCACAAGTGTCAACTCTGCGGGGAATTCAGCAGTTCTATGCCAAGAATTTCAGAAATAATCTCTTCCAAGAGTGTTTTACATTCATCGTCTTGAGAATTCTTAAGCAAACTGCTGTTGCCATAAATCTCAGAAAAAGTTTAAATGCACCTGCAATATATTCTTAAGCCTCTTCAGTTGTGTGGTAGTCTAGCAACAAATGAGAGTCACACATGAAAAGGTACCAACAAAGTTATTCTAATTTTAGTGAACAGAAGTTTCACTCATTTGGCAATTTTCCTACAGTTATTCTGCTTTTTGCCATGCCCGAGTGCATGTACCCTGACTAGCTATACCAACAGTACAGGCTCTACTGATCACATAGAGACAAACATTTGGTTGTTGTGTCTTTCGGCTTTTCCCGTCGTGGCCACACCGGAACTCCGGTCCGCTAACGATTGGCAGTAGATTTTTTATGTGCCGACTTGCTGGGCCTGATACACAACCTTCAACGAGGGGACGCCCATTCACGCATATCGCCACATAGAAGATGCTCCGAGAATCGAATGGGACAATGTCGTACTTTGAGGCGACAACGCTACCGCAGCACCACCACCGCAGTATATGCTGGTTAAGAAAGCCAGTGTCCCGTTAGACTATGGAGTCTTCCGATTTATTAGGAAGACTAGTATGAAAGAGTCACTAGAGCGCCAAGATTTTATCCACATTAGGAACAATAAATCCCATCTCACAACATGAAAATTCTCAAACTGCGAGGTTTAACGAATCACATTAAGTCATTCCAAGTAGTTTGAACACAGGGATTCTTTCTGTATTCATGGAACACTGCATTATAAACCATTTAGACTGATCAGGCAATGCTTTATCAGGCCAAAATATTACACACAAGAAAAAAAAAAAAAATGGATAACTACTGCTGGTCCAAGCTTTAAAATGATCTGACACATATCCGCAAGTTTAAGTGATTTATCCAATTCATATGCTGTCAAACCGTAATACAATATTTCCTGAAACTAAATTGAAAGTTACAACTAAACCAGATTACAATTTTTGTAGACTACCTGGAACTTCAAACTGCGGAAGTTACCCAGTTGCAACTATAAGCATTTGCTTATCCAGGGACCTTTATACATCAGAACAGCCTGAAAAGGGGGACCAAGTACAGAGCCCTGGAGATGCCACTTGCAACATCTACTGGAATTAACACCAACTCACCAACCAAAACTTTGTCCTGTTGCTTATCAACTGCTTTACTCGCTCAAGTACCTCACAAGTAAACATTTTATGCCATTTAATGTGCTACTCATCCCAAATATGGGAAGTGTTGAATCAGCTCAGTAGCAACTATTCCCATTACAAAAAAAGTAACAGTACTGCCTCACATAAAAGGGCACTCATTGGTGTAGGAACTTACAGCGTCAGTGTGTGGTGGGGAGATAAAAGGGCATCCCTTTTCCTGCTTCTATACAGACGAATTCAAGCTTTTCCAAAAAAATCCAGTTACAGAATGAACACAAAATGCAAGTGTTAAAGATCTCTGCAAGACTGAAGGAAGGGACCAAAACACAGTTGAGGAATTCTACGCAAAAATAAAGGCAGCAATGAACATATACAAAACATCAAATCCCCCCCCCCCCCGATACTAGTCAACAAGAGGTAAGAAAACAGAATACAAAGGGTACTATCTAAAATCCAAGAGATGTTACAGCACATTAAGCCACTAAGCCACAATACATTTTTCCAGGGGAGGTACATTAGTACCTCCATGGGTTCAAGAAAACCACTTGCATCAACCTACAAGAAGGTTTTGTCCAGTTCTTCCTTCAATGAGCATACTGGAGGACAATGACTTGCATGGCAAATGCAGCAAGCCCCCCCCCCCCCACCCCACACACACCCTCAAGAGAGTAGGAAGCAACATTCAAGAGAGTAGGAAGCAACATTAAATAAAGTTGAGAATGAGGAATTCTAGACGAAATAGCACAGCATGGGGAAAATAGCTGTTGGTTACCTAGATTAGCACCTAACCTAGAAGCCAGG
Source organism: Protopterus annectens (assembly GCF_019279795.1). Lineage (NCBI taxonomy): Eukaryota > Metazoa > Chordata > Ceratodontiformes > Protopteridae > Protopterus > Protopterus annectens. The sequence goes on from NC_056728.1 coordinate 579,910,022, forward strand.
GAACCTGAGCAGTCTGGGCAAGCAGTACATCCCTACAGACCAGTGAAGAACAAGTTACCCTGACTAGCTATACCAATAGCAGTTTCAATGTAGGAAGCCACACTTGACCAGCTAAACCCAAACCAATCTGCAGTCACTTTGCCCATGGTCAACCAACTAACATATCGGGTGTCTTGTTCAGCAACAGTCAACTACAGTATCATCTAGAATACCTCAGACACCACCTGAAGTAGATCGCCACACAACTAAGATTGATCTATCCAAGATATGCACATCACTGCTAAAACACCATCTCTAGTCTATTCCATCACAAATTTAGAAAAAAGGTCCAGAGAGACTGCTTACGGGCTCTCAATCTAAAAATGCAAGTATATTTATCCCATGGGGAGAGAGGCCTTAAGCATGAATGCTCTTAGGAGATGTAGGGTTCACAGGTAGGTACTAAGCTATTGTCCCTGGGTTCTACACAAGCCTAGCCAAAAAGGTACCCTGGCTTTTGCCACCCAAGAAAGTTATTTTCCTGTTCCCCTATAGAGCACAGCCACAGAGGTGATCCCTGGGGTGAATTTCCCAGCCAATCAAAATTTTTCTTGGAGTGCTAATGAGGAGCTTTGACAGATAGGTAGTTTGTTCCAGAGCATGGGAAGTCTCTGGGACAGGAGTCTATCCCTCCAGCATGTTATGTTGATTGTAGTGACAAGGTTTAGGCCCCTAGAGCGTGGAAGGATTGGGATTTCTTTAAGTGGAGCATGTCCAACAGCTCTGGGTTGGACATAGCTTTGTATATTAGGCAGAGATCACCTCTGAGTAGGCGATGCGAGAGTAAAGTTGAAGTTTTTGAGACAGTCTGCGTGGGGCATCTGTTTGAGGCCAGTAAATCCTCAGGAGGTATTTCTGCAGCCTTTACAGTGGTTGATGTCTTGAGGTACATACCAAAAAGGGGTGTTGTACTCTATAATCTGTCTAATGAGTGACTAGTAGAGGGGAACAATGACCTTTTTCCTGGATGAGAAACCTTTTGCGATAAGGTGTGCCACCTAGAAGGATTTCCTGACTAGTGTGGTGATGTGATTATCAGAGGAGAGACCTGTCCCACCTGTGCCCCAAGGTCTCTACCACACTTTCGGTGTTAAGTAGACTACCACCTATGTGGTAGCTCATGGTTACAGAGTTTTTACCAAAGGGGAAGACAAAGCACTTTTTGGCACAGATTGAAGCCATGGCTGACACCAGGCATCTGTATCAGTGCATTTTTGCAGGATGCCCACAAGTTAGGAGTTTCAATTATGGCTCTTAAGTTTGCAGTCATCTGCAAACTTCATTAGCCGAAGACCATCTGTGTTAGCCTGGACTTCAGAAAAGTAGATACCACAAACAGGAGAGGACCCAGGACTGAACCCTGTGGTACCCCCACTTGTCTGAAGTTGGATTTGTGGGGGATGGTGTCAAAAGCCTTGGCGAGATCTAGACAGGCTGTGTGAACCACCTTACCCTTATCTACAGCTTTGGTGACTGCTTCAAAGCAGTCAATCAGGTTTAGGAGACATGATCTGCCTTTTACAAACCCGAACTGGGTGGGGTCCAGAGTTTAGAGATTACCAGTGTTAAGTTCCACGATACATTCCATGGCCTTGCAGACCAGGCTTGTTAGGCTAATGGGGCAGTAGTTCCCAGGGTCCATGGTGGCCCCCCCTTTGTGGAGTGAGATAACAGTCACTGTATACCATTCAGTGGGCACAAAGCCTGAGGTGAGGCTATGACTGAACATGGTGCTTAGGTGGGGTGCCAGTTCATGTAGAATGCAGCCTGGGATGTTGTCAGGTCTCATGGATGCTGTGTTCTTGGTGTGGTTTTTACCTGTGCAGCCATGATTACAGGAACGCTGCATTCTTCCGGTATAGAGAAGAGCCCTTTGGGGGGGGGGGGTAAAGTTAGCATTGAACCTATATGCCAGGATGTTGGCAATATCAGCTGGTTCTGTACATTTAGTGCCATTGTGCTGTGACTTACAGCAGATCCAAGTATTGCCATTGAGATTCTTGACATACCTATAGAATACTTTGCGATTGCCTTTAGAATCAGTGGCGACTGTTTTCATAACTAGCTTTGGAGGATTTTATGATGGATCTCAGCTTCTTACGGAGGCTAGCCAGGGAGTTCTTACAGTCATGGGATTTTTTTTTTGCAACAGTTTCTTTCTTCTGTTGTAGAGTTTATGGAAGGGGACCACAAGATTGGCTTCCTTTTTTGTGAGGATAACATCTTGGTTCCGTTAGGGATAGCACGAACCACACACTCGTGTAAGTGCCTATAAAGTGCATTTGTGTAGGATTCAGCAGTTGTCTTCTTTCAGCTTTTCCCGGTTTGGGGTCGCCACAGCAGAACTCCGGTCCGCTAATGATTGGCAGTAGATTTTTACATGCCGAGTTGCCGGCCCTGACGCACAACTTTCAACGAAGGTACACCCATTCACACGTCTCCACACAAGACGCTCTAGATGAGAATCGAACAGGACGTCTTACTACGAGGTGACAACGCTACTGCAGCACCACCACCGTGTAGGATTCAGCAGTTGTACCTCACATCTATTGTTAGTCTGCACGGGCGTAGTGAAGTTTGCAACTTCTGTCTTAAGAAGCATGGCTTTGGTTACAGTGGTTTCCCTAATGAGGTGGGGATGTGGATGTTCAGGCTGATTAGGGATTATTGGCCTCGTCAGATTTGGTTCCCCTTTCTGTGGCCTCACCTGCTAGATAAACCATGGATTCTTCTTCCAACCTCGGAGTTGATCTCCCATCCGCAGAATCTGACTCACCCCAACCTGCACAGTCTGAAGCTCACAGCCTGGCTCCTCCAATTCCCTTGATTGCCAGGCAAAATGATCTTCCCTCACAAGTACGGGACATTCTTATTGCAGCTCATAAGCCTTCCACTAGAATAACTTATCTAGGCAAATGGAAAAGATTTACCTGTTGGCTAAAGATAAGGAAATTGATACCTTTTCAGCACTGGTGTCGATGGTACTCTAATATCTAACCACCCTATTTCAATCGGGGCTGTCAGCATCTACCATTAGAGTACATTTGGCTGCGATCTCCAATTTCCACGATAATGTCCAAGACTCCTCCCTCATGTCTCAAGTTATGTAAAGCATCTACCATTAGAGTACATTTGGCTGCGATCTCCAATTTCCACGATAATGTCCAAGACTCCTCCCTCATGTCTCAAGTTATGTAAAGCCTTCATAAAGGGTGTGAATCTGAAACCCCCTTTCAGGGAACCTATTAAACCTTGGGATTTATCTTTAGTTCTTCCAGCTGTGACATTGCCCCCCTTCTGAACCAGCTGCTTCATGCGACCTCAAATATCTGTCGTGGAAGACCTTTTTTGGTCGCTATTACTTCTGCCAGATGTATCTCTAAGCTTCAAGCCCTATGTACAAAGAGTCCATACTTGATTTTTCATCCAGACAGGGTATCCTTAAGAACTAGTCCTTCCTTCTTGCTAAAAGTAATTTCTAAAATGTCTATTAATCAGACCATTGAATTGTCAAGTGTTTTTTCCTGATCATTCTAATGAGGGAGAGAACTGCCTACATACCCTAGACATACACAGACAACTCAGTTTCTATTTGCAAAGGACAAAAATCTTTCCATAAATCAGAGTAGTTATTATTGGCTTTTTCTGGATCTAGATTAGGATGTGCTGTTGCTAAGGTCACACTGGCTAGATGGTTAAAAGATACTGTGACCAGTAGTTATAAGGTACACAATACTTCTTTGCCAACTACCATCAAGGCTCATTCAACAAGGTCAGTGGCAACTTCTGCTGCCTTCCATGCCAGAGCTTCTTTACATGACATCTGTGCAGCTGCAACTTGGGCCACTCCTCATACCTTTATCAATAATTACAAGTTGGACTTAGGCTCCAGGGGAAGAGCATCTTTTGGTTCTATGGTGCTCAGGAGTGTCCTTCCATAAAAGCCTCCCAGGAATAGAGGTAGCTGGGGACTCTGTCCCATACGCAAGGAAGTGGACGAGGACATCAGATAAAAAAGTTGTGTCTTACCATAACGTTCTATCTGTATTGTTGATCCTTGTCCACTCATTACAACCCTCCCTCCTCCCCCCTCCTATGGCTTCTAGTGATCTCACCATCCTTCTCTTTAGGTCATTTGACCAGAGATAGCCTCTACATTTTTTCTGACTTGCAAACTCAATCTGAGGTAACAGGGAGAGGGGGATTATGGGTAAGAGATTGCTTAGCTCGAGAGTTCATCGCTGGCACGAGCTTGGTATATGCCCGGCTCTGTTCCAATATAGGAACCGTAACCCATACGTAATGCGTGGACGAGGATCAACAATACAGATGGAACATCATGGTAAGACATAACCATTTATATCCATAAAAGAAGTTAACAGTTGAAAGTAATGTGCCATCTTCCTATATACTAGGGGAGTAGCATTTTGAGGAGCGAGTACATTTTTAAAATGATAGGTGGGTAAGTTTGAGTACAGTTTCTGGCCGCACCCCTGCTACCAGTCTCAATTACCACCACTGCAGACACGTGTACAACAGTCACTTACCAATTAAAGTCTCCAACTATTGTGTAAACGTTGAATTCACTTTACTCGAGACATATGCAAACAGAACTTATCCTAACCACATAGGAACACCTCTCAAAAGCATCTGATGTACCCTTGCAATTGGTGTGAACCCACTCATAAGACAGGCGTACAGTTGGTTCAAAAGACCCCCTGCAATTGGCATGAATCCACTAAAAGAACATGCAATCAAAGCAGCAAGTTCAAAAGAACCAAACAGGAATCAAATTACTACAGCGAAAACTCAGCGCAGCCTTCCACCCTGACTTGGAAAGCACATAAAGTCCCTCATGCCAGAATAAAGTGTGAAAACAGTGCCCATCATCACCACCACTTTTTCGTTTAAGGGTGGTACAGGGCCGCCCGTTTCAAGATGTAGGACACGGAACTAGATCGATAGGTAAACAACTGCGCTCTCTGCCGGTATACACTTTAAATAACTTCCAGAGAACTTCAGTGGAAAGCCAACAGACAATTAAAAATGAAACTTCGACCCGATGCAAAGCTGTAACGCAGATTTCAAACACGCATTTTAAAGCTTTAGGCAAAATTGTTTTAATTCACGTGAAATTACATTTAGTTACAAAATGTTGCGGTAGGGCATACGACATACGTACAGATTAACGGCTCACATACAAATCCATCTTTTTAAAAATGCCAGCGGCACACAAGCCATGGAGGAGCACCGACATACAAGTTCTGCAGATGTAGTTATATTTAATAGGACGCAATGTAGAATTCCAGAAACTGCCATCTTCAGTCAGATTACACCTTTTAAGTACAGGTGATGACAACTAGCGGGCCGTATTAAGAAAAATGCTCTTCGTAAACCGTAAAGCTTTGTCCCCTAAGGAAGTGACAGTCTAACATGACCCCCTTCAAACTTCTAGGCGAAAGGTGTAGGGTTTGATTCTCACATGGGACAACTAGCTTGCTTAAAATGGCCCACAGGCGCAGTTAGACTAGTACTAATCTATGAACCTAAAAAATGCTGCATAGGACCACTTGCGTAGATGTTTATTCAGGTTCCCCGTTGTTAAAAAAAAAAACTTTACCAAAAATAAAAAAATGAAGGAAACTAGTTGTTAGTCAGCCAGTAATCAGACGAGGATATTACCGGCTAGTTCCTGGTTTCGATTAGTTCAGAAGATGCGACATCTCCTTCCCCTACAACGAAGCCCTGTGGGGGAGGGGAAGCTGCTGCGGCACAAAGAGCATCCGTCGCCTACGTATATAACAAAGAAATTGTACACAAAAATCTAAAAATCACCTCAGTAATAGCAGTATGCAGCATCTTAAAATATCACGTCTATTAACATGCGCCAAATCATATTCTAACGCAAAACTTCCCAACATGTAAAATAAGCGTGAACAATACATCCCGAAGTTGCCATTATTTCTCATCAACACGCCTGATAACACAAACCTTATTTAAAGAGATTTAAAACTGTTACAATTCAGCCTTCTAGACACGGACTGCCATTCAGAACGACGGCCATTAACATTTCCTATGTCTGTCAAAGTCAGAAAAGCAACACTGAAAAAGTATAAGTGAATTATACGTTAATGGTATGCACATATGGATTTATTAAACTACCTAAAGAAAGTCGCTACAGTTTGCAGTTCGTATTCCAAACTTACCTACCTAGTACAAGTCATTAGGATTTGCAGTCTATGAGGAAAAGTTCAGTAGTCGGGCTGAATTATAACCACCGAGCAGCAGCATCGAGTAACCTTCCAGGACTTTCTTACTTCGGTACTAATTGCAATAACTAGCAGTCATATATACTGGATACCGCGCTAGACAACTAGCGCTCACTCCACTTAACAGTGACACTACAAAAGCCCACACAGTTACTCACTTTAGAAACATACTGACATAACATTTGCTCTCTCGTTATACTGCTTAAACCAACTTCGCATGATCTCCTCCTACCCACCAATCAAACAGCGATACAGCTAATGGGGGGGTAGAACCGATGTGTAAACGCACGACAGTGTATGGAGTCGTTGAAGAGCTTCGACCAATAGGAGCAGACACTATAGCTAAACGCTTGGGGGCGCACCTGAGCTTTGAAGAGAAAAGCTTTCATTTCATTGGTACGTGTACGTGTATGTGTATGGACCGTGGCGTAGATATAAGGTGGCTAGGTTTAAAATAGTGATGGCCAACCTTTTAGGTTCGGCTTGTCAAAAATTCGGAAAATGGCTGCATTGACTCTGCTTGCCTGTCACCCCTCCAAACAAAATAAATAAATAAAACGGCATGGCTCTCATCACCATTTATCAGAGATAAATTTCAACAGAATCAGGGACAAATCAAGACCCAAAGAGACATGGACAGTTTAAAACTACTAGTGCTGTTAATTTGAGACACTGACGGATAAAAATGAATGTGAATTAATATACATTTTCTGAAGTAAAATTACTCTGTAAATCTAATTATTGTCATTGTTAAGTTTAAAAAATTGCCAGCTTTAGGAGGGATTAAGAGAAACAGTTGAGTGCATGTAAAATAGCAAACTCCTAGAAATGCAGACTACGTGACCTGACTTCTGACAGAAGTGTAACCACTAAGAGAAAACAATGTCAGCACTGCCTTTTGCAAACTTTTGAGGAAGTACTCCAAAATAGTCTTTGTGGTTAATAACTTCGGTAATCTACAAGTGTAGTACCAGTAGTAGCATAACCCACCCCAAACATGCCTCCAGCCCTTTGGAGGCAGCAGCAGTATGATTTTTCAACAGTGTGTGGATAGGGTTACCACCTGTCCCACTTTGCGAGGGACAGTCCCTCTTTGGGCAATTGTGTCCTGCAAAAAAATTGAAAAAATGGCAAATGTCCTGAGATTTTAGGACAAAAATATTTCCTGTATTTTCTTTAATAGTTGCATAAAACAGTTATTTGTATCTGAAACACCTAATTATTATAAGAAACAGAATAAGCAACTCAAATGCTACAAGAATAAGTTTTTATTTTGGCAAAAAAGTGAAGTTCTTTCATTTGTACTTGCTGTGGATATGTTTTGCCCTGCAAAATCTGACGTTTCAACAAAAATGTCCCACTTTGGGCATTTGAAAAGGTGGCAACCCTATGTGTGGATTGGAATGTAATTAATATTCAGCATCTGTGCAGATAGCAACCCAAATTTTATTTATTTATTTATTTATTTAAATTTGTTGACCGGGAGTGTCCGACTGGACGTGGGTCCATTTTCAGTGGAGGCCCGGGGAGAAAAGCTCCACAGTAAAATAAACAGACAGTAGTTATATTGGATTACATAGCGATTAACAATTTAACATAGAAATTACTTACAACATATTTACAGATGAAGAACATAGTACATCAGTAGACAACTAGAATCTTTATCTGCGAAGTACATAACAGGCATTAACAAATGTAACAATGAGAAGTTCCTGCTGTATAATAAGTACTAGGCTTATGAGCATCTGAGCTTGCTTATAATCAAGGTAGTTAGTGGAGTGGAAAGAAAGGTAGTAGTTGGATGGGGTGGATGATATTAGAGTGGGAGTTGCAAGGGCATAGCCAGCATGTTTCTAGGTGCGCTTTTAATAAAGTTTTGAAGTTGGTGCATGATGGTACGAAGGTAATTGTGGGTGGGAGTGAGTTCCATAATTTGGCTATGGCGCAAGAGAATAGTGCTTCACCAGCAGAGTTATTGGCTTTAGTGATCTGCAAGTGATTTTTGTTGCTGGATCTTAGTGGTCTGGTGGTGCGATAGGGTTGGAGTAGATTCTGGAGGGATGGGACATTTAGTGGATGGTTTACTAGTTTGTGGGCAAGTGAGAGTTGATACCACTGAAGGAGGTGAGGGAGTTCAAGCCAGCCCAGTTCAGCAAGTGAGAGACAGTGGTGACTACGGTAGGATGCCCTGTGGCAATTTGGCGATTTTGTTGTAGCAGGTCTCTAGCTTGTTTAGATCGCATTGCCTTAGGTTGGTATATACTGGAGAGGCATAAAGTAGGGTGGAGATAAGGTGGGAATTTGCTATTGAAATCTTTGCTGCTTTGGTGAGAAATTGTTTATTTCTGTATAATGCTCCTAGTTTTTGTGGACTTTTTATGGTCATGGATATGTGAATGTCAAATTTTAGTTTATTGTCTATTTCCACTCCTAGCAATTTGGTGTGTTCAGTTGGGTATATAGTGGTGTTGTCTTTTGCTGTGATGTTAAAGTGAGAGTTGTTTTGAATATGTTTGGTGGGTTGGAAGATGAGTAGTTTAGTTTTGTTTGGGTTGAGTATTAATTGGGCATCGGATAACCATGTTTCAGCAGAGGGAAAGGCTTCCTGTGTGACGTTTTGCAGTTTGGGTAGGGACTGGGCTGAGCAGCTGGTCGAGTCATCTGCGTATTGGATGAGTGTGCCATGTTTGGTGGCAGAGGCTAGATTACTGGTGTAAACAGAGAAGAGTAGGGGTCCAAGGATGGATCCTTGGGGAACCCCTACGGAGACAGGTAGTTGGGGAGATATGTCATTCTGCCATACAATGGATTGCTGGCGGTCAGACAGGTAACTCTGAAACCAGTTGGTGACTGATTGTGAGAAGGATAGGTTATTGAGGACAGAGATAAGTTGTTTGTGTGGGACCATGTCAAATGCTTTAGATAGGTCTAGGAAAGTAGCAGAGGAGAGATAGCCATTGTTTTTATGCTGAAGGATAGTGTTAGTAAAGGAGAGTAAGGCAGTGGTGGTGCTATGGTTTGGTCGGAAACCATGCTGAGTACTGGAAAGGAAGTTGTTAGTAAGGAGGTAGTCTGAGACCTGAGAGTGTATGCATCTCTAGTATTTTGGAGAGTGGAGAGAGAATAGCTATGGGGCGGTAATTGGTTAGTTCTGCAGAGGGTCCGCCTTTGTGGAGGGGAATTATATGTGAGACTTTCCACAATGTGGGAACGTAACTTTCTGACAGAGATCGGTTAATCAAGATGGATACTGGGTAGCCCAGAGCAGCAGCTCGCATTTGTACGCATCCACTTGGGAGGTTGTCTGCTCCTAATTTGGTAGGTTTAAGTTTAGTTAAGAGTTTTTATGTTGGAGGTAGGTACAGGAGAAAAGAGAAGGCAGTGGGAGATTACTAGTTGAAGGTGTGGGTTGGAGGGGAGGGGGTTGTGTTGTTTAGCTAGTGATAGTATGGTTTGGGTGAAGTGTGTGTTGAATGAGGTAGCAATATTTTCTGAGGAGTGAGGGATCTTAGGAGGAGGGGTACTGACTTTACCTGGGTGGAGGATGGAGTTTATGGAGGACCAGAATTGTTTGGGGCTGTGTTGTGAGGAGTCTAGGGCAGACTGGTAGTATTGAAATTTGTCCTGTTTTATTAGCTTTTTGACTCTATTGCGTAGTTCTAGGAATTTCTGTCTAGCTGAGGGGGTTTTGGTTTTGCGCCAGTGCTCCCAGGCTTTATCCCTGTTTTTCATTTCTGACTTAGTGGTTTTCTGTAGGCATGGGGAGGGTTGTGCTTTGGTTCTGGAAAATCTTATGGGGGCATGGTAATTAAGGATGTTCAGGAAGGTAGTATTAAAAATTTCAACTGCGTCATCTAGACTGAGGTACTTTAGAGCAAAATGACATTAATCCCCGAGGGGGGGGGGTGCAGGGGTGCTTGCCCCCCTGAAAAAGGAGAAAAAGTAAGAATTTATCAGAGGATGGAGTTCGTTGAGTGCCTGAGTATTTTAGCAGTTTACACAAACTGACGTGAATTAGCATGCCTGTCAGTCTTCCTCGATATCCGATATCCCCCCCCCCCCATTTGGCATGCTAATCAATGAAGGCACGCCCAAAGCTGGGCAGAAATAAGTGCAAGGTACTACACTTGTAGATTACCATAACTTCCTTACCTCTGTAGCAGTGTTGTTGAACTGGCTCCTGGCACAAAATAATCTAATGCACTTCACGCAACCAACAAATGCAAAACCAGTTTCTTTGGTAACTCAGGTGTTGGGGAATGCTGGTGTGTCACCCAAAATGTTGTGGCGTGTCATAGGTTCACCATCACTGGTTTAGAAAATTAGTTTATTTCTTACTGATAAGTAGGTAGGTGGGCTGATACGAACAACCCTTTTCAACCACAAACTGGACCCAGATGGGGCAACGAAAAGAAGTAGAGTGAACAAGAATGTTGCAAATGCATACCTCTCAACCTCCTAGAGCAAGAAATCTGGATAAAACCATCAATAATGGCAGGGACAAATGCCCAAATATAGGGACACTTTTTAAATATTGCTCTTAGAAACTTAGAAAATTGATAGAATAACAGGTTTTGCATTAACATTAATTTTCCGAATTATATGAAGTCTGAAACTCAAATATATGTCATTATTTTCTGACTTTAACCCCCAATGTTTTGCCAGAGATTTGCCAGAAAGCCACAATTTTATGCGTAATTAACTAAAAATATGGGGCAAATATCTGGCCATTCCATTCTGGGAAAATCTGTACAGTTGAGAGGTATGCTTAGTAAAGTTTTGTTATATACAAATATACACATTAAGTAAAAGTTTGGATTCCATTATAAGTAAATATATATATGTTACATTATTAGAATACATGACATAAAGGAAAGAAGTAAAAGTTCTGATTACATTATAAACAAATGTTTGCAATGAGTTGTTAGCAAATGTAATGGCATAAAGGAAATGTGGATCATAGACCCAAAGTGTTCAAGAGGATTTCAAGTTTTTACTGTGGAGTTTTGTCAAACAGGAGACAGCAGAAATGCAAGTCTTTGTCTATAAAACATTTATGTGCAAAGCTATTATGCAGTAGTTTAGAGAGATGCACTTTGAAGTCCTGGAGTGTTTCTTTAACTTTTAAATCAGGGTGGAGGTTATTCCACATGGCAGGTCCAAGTTGTTTGCCTAAAGCAATTTTAAAAAGTTGGTCTATGCAAGGACATTTGGTCAGGTTGAGAATTTTGTTAGGGAGTAGGTAGACTGTCTGATGGGAAGAAGTCACTTTTTGGGGGGTGGGGACAGACCTTCATTTACAAATTTGAATATTAATGAGCTGAGTAGGTAGATGGAAATTTGAGTAACTGGGAGCCATTTTACATTCTGCAGAATGAAGCAGTGTTGGGTGTGAGAATCTACCAGAAGGGCAAAACTGCAGAATGTGATGTTGTCCTATCTCACCTTCATTCTTAACTAGTGGGTTCAGAACCGATCCTGGGTTCCGACTCGACCATTTTTTTCAAGCTTGAGGTCTTCCACTGGCATGTGGCTGTATCCCTATCCCATCATGCCCTAGGAAAGCTCCCCAGATCTCATTTGCTGCTAAACAGATTGGGTGCTTTCCTTTTGGCTCTGGGTAAGTTGATAAACTTTTTCTTCTATTTTATTAATACAGTTGCTATATTTTGGCTGTTTTAGTTAGCAATTAGTGTTTAGTTTTTCTCTCAGTTTAAGAGAGTTCATTCTGCTTTTTGCTTCTGGGCATTGTTTCTTTTACCTCAGGCCTGTGCTACTCCCTATCCCAACTTAATTTAGTGTTAAAGTCTCTTTTTTATACACTTTTTTAATTTAGAGAGTGTTATTAAGTAGATTGTTGTTCCAGTTGTTTTTTCTGACTAAAACGGCAGCTCATTTAAGTTAGAAGGCTGTCGTGCCCTGTTTAAATTAGAAGGCTATCTTTCTCCATTCCTTCTCCCATTTGAGATAGGCAGCTTTGTTTGCAGTTAGAGAACTGCCACCCTTTCCCCTCTTCTATTGTGATTGTTTTATATTTCTGGTTGTGTTTAAAAAAAAAAAATATATATATATATATTAGAATTGTTTGACAGACATAGAGTATACTGATACCTTCTTATACTTGTTGTTATTGTTATTGACTTAATATATTCACTATGTCTAAGGAACATAAGGAAAGCAAACCCTCAGCATTTAAAAAGTGCATGAAATGCAACCAAAAAATGTCCATCATGGATGCACACACTATTTGTGTATATTGTCTAAGAGCTGTGCATCTGCAGGAATCCTGTTCTATTTACCATTCTTTTAGTTCAAGAGTGTTGCTTGAAAGGAAGAACAAGCTTATAATAAGAGGTTTATTGAAGCCCCCCATTCACTGATGCATTAGAAGAAAGTCAGGACACTTCTAAATTGACCAAGTCTCCTTCATCCAAGTCTGACAAATCTGGAAAAAGGTCATCTCCTTCTGCTGGCCATTCAGAGCCAGCAAAAAAGCTGACCAAAGTTACTTCTTCGGACCTGAAGATTGTTGGGCCTGAAAACTCTTCATCATTGGTTCCTTCAGCATCAGAGCCAATAGAATTTGAAGTACCGAGCCAGTCCCCAGAATTGGTACCGGTCTCTCCTACTTTAAGGTCACTTCTTCTACAACTGCTTAAATCTCCTGCCCCCTCCTCTTGGTCCTCCAGGAATCTTTCTGATGATGATGTGGATCGGCTGGTGTGCAGACTCTTAAAGACACCAGCACTGGCCAAATTACTATTGGCTCCAACCCAGAGAGATTCAGAGCCAACCATGTCCTCCACTTTGACATGGATTCCTCCTCTGAGCTGACCTCGGGCCTTGGAGACAGAATGTCTGGAACCTACCATAGTGGAACCGTCGGCACCAAGACCTATTCCGGGTTCTTCTGGCCTGACATCTGCTCCGACATAACCCGAGGAGTATAGGAGCTGATGCTCTCTAGTCAGGTCTGGGGAAGAGAGTCAGACTGGACACTTGTCGTGCCTCTCGGAGCTTTGGTGCGGGTGAGCTTGGCTCCTAGATCGGCCTTGGAGCCAAACCCTTGGTTTAGGAGATCCCTTCTGGTTCTTCAGAGCTGGAGGTATCATCAGATTAGGGAAGGGGGGTTTCGGGGTGATGAGGAGAGTACTGTCTCCACAGACAGCTCCACTCTTGGGTACTGACATTCTTCCCCCAAAAGCATTGGTATCTGTCTTGCCACCACACCATCCACAGACACATGGAGACGTTAGGCCTCAGGATACCCCATCGGATGAACCCCTCTTTTCAGAAACCTCTCCAGAACACCCTCCTGAAGAGGTCCCCCATAAGAGACTTTGTAAGAGGAAGCATTTAGACTCCCCAGAGGAGTCCATCACTTCTGATATAGACCTTGATGAGTCAGAGGGGTCCCCACGGTCAGCCTCTGAGGATGTCTTCTTCGCAGACATCCTGGAAATCTTTAAGCAGAGAGGTGGCAGGAAGCCCATTAACCCTTCTGAAGATGAGTCTGTATACCTGAAGGCTTTTGGGTCTCACCCTTCCACCTCTTGCATGTCTCGACCTTTCGAGAGGCTTATGCAAATCATTAGTCGAAAGGTGTGGGAGTCTCCAGACTCAATGGAACCTGTTCTTTGGAGACCAAACAAGTTTATTACTGCACTTTCAGACAAGGAATTCCTTACTAAGGGTTTCCTAGTAGATGGTATGGTGGTGGCGGCAGCCACAAAAAAGGAGCTTTCAGAGACATCCTCTTCTGTCCAGCCACCAAACAGGGAGTCTCATACAATGGACAGATATGGAAAGCACATGTTCTCTTCAGCAACATTTGCACTCAGATCGCTGAATTTACCTGACTCATTTACTAGGTTGCAGAGGGATCTCTTGAAAGAGCTAGGAGATACTCTACAAGGTTCAGTAGCTGTAGCGAGTTTCAGACAAGGTCTCCTCTCAGCTCTATTTAAACTCTGTGCTTAACTTCTCCATGAGGCTTATTTCCTATGCAGCAGATGGAGCAAGCAGGGCAGCAGGTTCAGGAATTTCCCTGAGGTGACATTCCTGGATGCGCTTGTGTGACTTTGTGGAGCCTTTTAAGTCTACCTTTGTTAATGCCCCCTTCAATGGCTCGTCTCTCTGCAGCCCAAAAGTTAAGGACACACTCTCACCAGGTGCAAGCAAATAGGAAAAACTCTCTCTGCCATGGGAGTACATTTTTCATTACCTTCCAGGCCTTACCCAAAAGGTCAAAAGGGAGGAAAGATGTGGTTCCAAAAATCCAAGAGAGATTTTCAGGACACACCCGGTGACTCTTCCCCCAGGGGCAGAGTGGGAAGTAGTTATTGGAGATGCCGTCCACATGGCAGAGGAGGTCCGCAAAATCAGAGTGACTGTGTTAGGCCCTTCAGTGCTCCTGAAGGGAGGCCTACCTGTCCATCTCTGGAGTCAGTCAGGGGTCACTTATCTTTGTATCCAGAAGCCTGGCTATAAATAAAAGACAAGTGGGTACAAAGCATAATATCTGGAGGCTACTCTATACCCTCTTCCTTCCCCATTCCAAACATAAAGAACATCCTGGACGCCCCACCCAGTCAAAGGGAACAGGCAACTCTAGAAATTCAAAAGTTGCTAGACAAAAGAGTTATCCAAACAATCCCTGCAGACCAAATAGGATCTCTAGAGCTTACTCAAGATTCTTTTTAGTTCTAAAGAAAACAGGGGATTGGAGACCCATACTGGATCTCAGCAGATTGAACAAATCAGTAAGGAAAACAAAGTTCCAGATGGTAACACAGCAGTCAATATTCCCTTTTCTGGGAAAAGATGATTGGATGTGCTCTATAGACCTCCAGGATGCGTACTACCACATAAAAATGGACAGGCCATCCAGGAGTAAGATGCGCTTCCAGCTGGGAGCCAGTCACTACCAGTTTCGAGCTCTCTCCTTTGGTTTCACTACAGCTCCCAGAGTGTTCACCAAGTGTATGGTGGTAGTCATGGCACACTTAAGACGTTTAGGATTCCAAGTGTTTCCATATCTAGACGACTGGATCCTAACCTCCACCACCAAGCATCTGCTGATAGAAGCAAGAGACACCACTTTACAGCTCTGCTTTCATCTAGGAATCACGATAAATTATGAAAAATCTGCCTTATTGCCATCTAAATATATAATTTCTATAGGAGTAGATCTAGATACAACAAAAATGATGGCAAAACTTCCCCCATAAAGAGTTCAAGTTCTATGACATCATGTCCAAATTCTACTGTCCAAGAGGAAGGTTCAAGCAAGAACAGTTCTGAAAGTCTTGGGAACCATGGCAGCGGCAGTGACCCTGATTCCATTAGCATGTCTGCACATGAGAATTCTACAGTGGTTATTATTCGCTCAGTGGTCTATGCAAGAACTACCCATGTGCCACCAAATTTTGATAATGGAATCTTGCAAGAAAGACCTTTGTTGGGGGCTTCACTCCACTCATGTGACATTAGGTCGACCCTTTGTTCTCCCCAGTCATTAGCCACAGTGACCATGGATGCATCCCAGATAGGGTGGGGAGGGCATTATCTTGGAAGGACAGTCCAAGGTACTTGGCAGGACCATGAAGCCCATTTACACATCAATGTCCTAGAGATGAGAGCAGTGCTTCCAGCATTGCAAGCACTTCACGACTCTCTTCCACTAGGAACTATTGCAATACAGATGGACAACATGTCAGTTGTTTGGTATATAAACAAACAAGGAGGAACCAGATACTACACGCTTTGTCAAGAGATCCTGAGAGTATGGCAATGGGCAACCTCCAACCAACATTTTCTGATAGCAGTGCGCATCCTGGGCAAATCCAACGTGATAGCAGCCAAACTCAGCAGAGCAATTCTGATGCCTTAAGAGTGGTCCCTAAAACTGGAAGTAGCAGAAATGATCTTCCACAAATGGAGCCAGCCTTGCTACAACCTGTTTGCCACGTCCATGAATGCCAAATGCAGCAGCTATTTTGCACTAATCCCACTCCGAGGGAGTCACCAAAGGACTCATTTGCACACGATTGGCCCTCGGGTCTCCTCTATGCCTTCCCTCCCTTTCCCCGATACCCAAGGTTCTTCAGAAAGCCAGCTCAATGGGAAACAATTTGATTCTCGTCACCCCATACTGGCCTCGTCAAATCTGGTTCCCCTTCCTTTGGCCTCATCTCCAGGAGGAACCATTGGTTCTGAACCCAGTTCCGGACCTTCTGACTCATGCATCAAGGATGCTCCATCCCTCTCTTCAAACCCTCAAATTGACAGCCTGGCTGCTCCGTTTCCAAATATAGCTCGGCTCCCTAACCTTTCCTCATCTGTGAAACATATCTTGTGTGTGTAACCTTTTTAAAGTTCAAATAGTGCTTGATTTCACTTACCTTATATTTTGTTGTATGTATATCCATACGTGTTATGTAGCTTGAAATGTTTTTTCCTTACTCATAAGCTAAAATGTAATGTACTATTATAATTTGGCAAAACTACCTATGTTATTGTGATTCTATTCTGAATTGTGGAGCTTTTCTCCCCAGGCCTCCACTGAAAATGGACATATATCCAGTTGGACTAGTACAGTCAACAAATGTAAAATAAATAAATAAATAAATACCTTGATCTCATCCCGTAAGGAATCGACTTGGAGATTATACATGAGTAAATGGAAAAGATTCTTGGGCATTAAGTAACCACATTGATCCTTTTTCTCCTCCCATAGGTTCCATTCTTGAATTTTTTTTTTAAACAAGTTTATTGTTTTTAACATACAAAAGAAATATCATAACAATTTTATACAGGTAATTAAAATAGATATGATTATAACATTCAACAAAACAACCAAAGTATTTACAAAGACATCCACTACAATCAGATCAATTAATTAAACTAAAATACCATGCTATTGAAATTAAGATTTTTTTAACAAGTTTTGTAAATTATCCCATACAATATAATAAGATGTTTTTCTAGTAGTTCTTGACTTTACTGTATTTAATTCCATATGGCACACTATATTCATAACATTTTTAAATTCATTGAACGAAGGAGGTGTATCTGAAACCCAATTTCTGGTTATTATTTTTCTAGCCACTGCTAGAATGGACCATAACAAGGGAAGCTTAACCTTTTTAACACTTTAAGGTACAGGTGTATTAAATAATATAAGAGATTTAGAAATAATGAAATTATCTGTAAAAAGAGCCTGCAAAAATTCATTAATTGACTTCCAATAGTCTTTCAATTTTATACAGTCATAAAACATATGAGCTCAATCAGCATTATTTTCTACATTACATCTTTTACATAGATTATCTTTATTGTTTATTTTATTCATCATCAAAGGTGTATAAAAGGATCTATGTAAAAATTTCCATGTAAAAAGTCTCCAGACAATGGAAGACGTAGTTTTATAGGCTGATTCCAATATGTATTGTTTATCTTCTAGATTTGGTGGGTCACCATTAATGGAAGTGAAATAATTCCAGTAGGTATCTACACTGTAAAAAGTTTCTTGTCTGATAATTTTATGTATGTATGAAAGCTTACCTTTATTAGAAACTTTATGTTGTAAATTTAATATCAAGTAATCAATCAGTGTTGGAATGGATTCTTTAACTGATATAGACATTAGATCTATTTTATCAATGAGATGTTGTCTAAAGGTCTGCACCTCTAACCAGCAAGTTTCTCTTAGATCAAATTCTTGTTTTAAGAAATCTAGATTTTTAACTTTATTATCAGATATAAACTGATACCAGTACTTTAGATCATTATCTATAGCTAAATGAGTTCCTTCAGAAGTGGATGACAAAAGCATACCCCGAGTATACATTATAGGGAATATAATAAAATTCCATTCCCTATATTTAGGATGCATGAATATGAAGTTACGATAGCTAACAATAATGTTTAATGGGTAACTAACTATATGTTTAGGTGTAATAGGTGAAGTACAAAATTCCTTTAGTAACCATAACATGGAGTTATTTACAATCATATTTTTATGTGTTAAGGAGAATTTCATAAAGTGAATACTAATTAGCTCCCAGTAATCTTTCCATTTTGCAAGATATGACTGATCTATTAATAAAGTAATAACTTTTACAATAGAAGAGATAGTATATAAATTAAAGTCTGGAAAAGAAATACCCCCTTGAGACCAGCTATTAATATGTTTCTTTAATGCAATCCTAGGTCTATTAGGTGCCCATAGGAAATTTAACATTAGTGTATTCAATTTCTTGATAATTATTTTTGTAGGTAGGAGTATTATTGATTGTATTAAGTATAATATTTTGGGGAATATTATCATTTTAATAATTGTAAGTCTCTCTTCCATAGTAAAAAACATATTATTCCAGGTATTGAAAAGATTTTGTATATTAAGAAGACAGGTGTTATAATTATTATGTATAATAGATTTAATATCTTTAGATAATATTATACCTAGATAAGTTATCTGACCTGAATTGGGTACATATTTAGTAAAATCACTAATGAGAACATGTTTTCGTGTATATATAGGTAGTATTTTAGTTTTTTCTTCATTGAATATTAAACCAGAAATACTTTTAAAATTCATCATTTTATCAAATAGAGACTGCATAGAAGAATTAGATCCTGCTGATGTAATTAGAACATCATCTGCAAAAAGTTGAATTTTAGATGTTGTATTTTCATCTATTTCAAATCCCTCTATGTCAGTACTGTTTCTGATCAAATTAGCCCAAGGCTCCATTATTAAAGTGAATAACAATGGAGAGAGTGGACACCCTTGTTTTGTACCTTTAAAAATGGGTATTTTTTGTGAGACATATGTTCCTACCTTAATATAAGTCAATGTTCCTTTGTATAGGTGTTCAATTAGATTTACAAATGCATCTGAGAAGTTTGTGCACTTCAGTAAGGTAAACAAGTAGTCCCAACTTACTGAATCAAATGCTGAACTTATATCAAGACTAATAAGTGTTAAATCTTTCTTTTTCCTATTTGCAAAATCAATCAGTGTTAGAGTTCTCCTTATGTTATCAAAGGTATTTCTATTTACAATGAAGCCTGTCTGATCTATATCTATAATGCCAGGGATGATTGTATTCAATCTATCAGCAAAAATACTCATAAACATTTTATAATCAACATTAAGTAATGAGATAGGTCGATATGATATCTAGTTGGATCTTTATTAGGTTTTAAAATTGGCGAAATAAATGTATATTGCCAAGATGGAGGTGTTATTAGCTCATTTTGGGCCAAAATAAAAACCTTATGAATTAATGAGTATGTACTTTTAGAAAGTATTTTATATATCTCTGGTATAATACCATCATTACCTGGTGCTTTGTTTGATTTAAGCTTGTTTATTTGTGTAACAACCTCTGTATATGAAATACTTTTATCCAATAGTTTGGTCTGTTGTTTATTAAGCTTTTTATTCATGTTTGTGGTTATAAATTCCTTTATTTTATCTTTAGGTTCCATGTTGATGTTATTATGATTAATTTTGTGAAAGTGATTTCTAAATTCATCTAGTATTTCTGGTAAACTAGAAACATTCTTCTTTTTCCTTAGAGAAAATATTTCTTTGATATGATTTTGTTTATTCAACCTTTTTGTTTTATTTTTAAGTCTATGTAAATATTTGGGGCTTATTGAGTAAGACAAAAACTTGTATTTCTCTAAAGTTATTTTAACTTTATGAGTTAAAATTTCTTTGTATTTCTCATTTAGTTTGTTTATTTCTTCAATGACTTTCTTATCCATAATATTTTCTTTATTATTATGTTTATAAGAGTCTAGTTTACTTTGAATATCTAACAATTCCTTATCCCAAGATTTCCTTTTATTATTATACCATCTGATACTTTGTCTATATAGATATGATTTTAAAGCATCCCAAACATAAACAATGGAGACTTCAGAAGTATTATTTATATCTAGAAAATGTTGTACTTCTGAAAGTATATATTCTTTATAGTCTTTTAGCTGAGTTAAGTATGCTGGTATCCTTTTGATCTGAACATTGTGAGTATTTTTTATCATGAACTCAAAAACAATTGAATTATGATCAGATATAGGACAAGAAATGATTTTAGAGTTAATTAAATCTGTTACCATCTGGTTAGAAATATAGACTCTATCTATTTTTGAATAAGTTTTGTATCTGTTAGAAAAAAAGGTGTATGGTAATGATTTTGAGTCTATCTGATTATTAATATCATTTAAATGATAAGAATTAGCAAAATCCTTTAAATGTTTTGCATTAGATGTAATTTTCCTTTTTCCTATAGTGGTAGTGTCACTTTCATGTAGTATACAATTAAAATCACCAGCTAGAATAATATCTCCTATAGAAAATGATATGATCTTATCAAGATGGTATTTCACTGTATTGATACCAATTCCAGGTATCCAATATACATTAATTAATGTATAAGTCTTCCCATTCATTTGTATTGTAACCATACAAAACATTCCTTTGTCATCTTGATAAGTCTTAATAGTTTTAGGAATGGGCATACTTTTATTCCATAAAATAGCCACTCCTCTTTTTTTCTGAGTGTGCTCTGAACTAACCAATACTGTATATTTGTTTGTGGCTAGTTTATCAATATCTTTTTCAAAAGATGTGTTTCTTGAAGGAAAACTAAGTTGGCCTTATGTAAATTAATGTATCTTATTAGGCTTGCCCTTTTACACGGATTATTCAGTCCATTAATGTTTAAAGAAATTCCTTTTAGAGAAGTCATTTGACATTTTTAAAACATAAAAATCTTATGATCAAAATAACAATTAACAAAATAAGTAATGTTATACCTCCTCCTTTAGATGTGTCTTTAAATATAGCTGTGTTTATTGAATCTCTTATGGGATTTTGTATAAGATTCAATTTTGTTTGTAGTGACAATGAACTTACAAAATGTATTGTGGATGTCAGAACTATATACATACAACAGTGAACAAGAGAAAATGATGTAAGGATTAAACCTTGCACCCAGCCTGGAGTTAAAAACTCCAACTTAGAGTAGTACATACTACTCAAGTTAACCCCCTACCCTAGGCAGCAGTACCTCAGCTACCACCTTATCAATTTAATACTAGTTACATTTAACTTAAATTAACAACTTTCAATTAGATTATCTGATAAGACAAAACTACACATTTGATAGAACAGCATCATGTAAACTAAAAGAAACTTTTTTTAAAAACTATTCATACTACTATATACATCTATTTAATATAATACATGTATATTCAAATAACATTCAAATAAACTTGATAATAGGAACCAAGAAGAGAGAGAGAAATAAAAGATGTGAAAGGAAGAGAGAGAGAAAAAAAAAAGGGGGAGGGCATATTTACATATTAATTTATTCAAAGTTTGTAAAAACAAGTTCTAATGTTCATTCAAATCAATAGCTTTGGCTAATATGGTTCAGACATTACATATATTAAGATGTATCTATTTTCCATCATGTAAATGCAGTTAACAGCTTCCAAAAGACTTTAAATTACTTGTATCAGAGCTTTTCCTCATACTTATTATTGTCAGTAAGATAAAATATTAAATTTATAGAAATTGTTATAAATCATACTGCATAGTTATGTAAATTCTCAGAAACATTTGCATTATTGTGAAGAAAGCCATCTGTAATTTGTATATCTAAACTGCTGCTTTAAAATATATCACATGACAACTTCTTCTAGAATAGAGTTATAAAGTTATTTATGCTTGTCAATCAAATAAATCAAAAGAATTATAGCAATGTATATGCTTAAATCATAAGTTTTTAACATACTTTAATATGCTGCAGTCAAGTAAACTTTCAAGAACACTTGTATAAATGTTTCACTTTCTATGCCTTCTAAATATCACATTTGCTTACTATGAGAAACTGCATCATTTAAAATCATTATAACTTACATATTTTATAAATTATAACATAAATAATTAAGAAATTATATAAAATAACTCACATTTAAAGGTTAAAGAGTTCATTTTCCATCGCAGAGTCGCATTTGCAGCAGTTCTACTTCCTGGTAGAGTGTTCTTCATGAATCTGCGATGTGTCAGTGTGAATTCTGGGGTCAAAGTTCAAATTGACTGCTTTCAGCTTCTCTGCGTGAATTCTGAGAGTTGAAGCTTTTAAAACAACTCGAGGACACCGTTCTCGAGGTAATCCACATCCTAGATTGTCTCCCTTAACATTTTGGTGGGAATTTTGTTAAAAACAAGTGACTAACATTCATTTAGCAGTATAAATGAAGTTAAACATAACAAAACCTTCGCAAAGTATTTTACAAGTTATTACAGCCTCTATGAAAGTGAAACTAAACCCAGAGCTATTAATATGTAATAGAACTCAATATTTTTTACCCCAATTCAATTTTTATACAAATCTTAATATTTACTGTACCAGTATGATCAAAAGCATGTCTATATATTAATATGAAAGAGAATAAAGAGAAAGAATAGAGAAAAGAAAAAAAGAGAGCAAAAGCAGAGATAAAAAAAATGTAAAGGAAAGCTATAAAAAGTATTTACAATGGAATATTACTTGCTGCTTATATTAATAAAGATGAAATGAAACATACTATTTACTATTGCTTAATTCTAATTATTATTAATTAAAGCATGACAGATTATATGTAAACAAGCATAAACAATATAATCAAGGAAGTATAATTAGCAATAGCATTTAAACAACATATAAACTTTTTTACAAGGAATAAATAAGTTATTATTCCATTTATCATATTTTCATTACACATTCTCTCTCTGCCCTCCCCCACCCCTTACCCAGTGCATAATCTAAATAGAATGTCATTGTTTAAAATAAAGAAAGGAAAAAAAAGAGAAGAGAAAAAAAATGTATCAAGTTACTAACCTTAATTCTCTTTTTCAGAAAGAGAAACATATTGAATGATAGTTTGTTATTAGTTCCTCAGATATTTTGACTGGTTATGAAACAAAACTATTCTTTGCACACAGAAAATAACTTTGATTAAATCTTTTTCAGAATTTTTGTGGCTTTCTGAAAATGCAGTAACTATATTTAAAAAGATTAATAATGAAAAAAAAAATAAAGAGAAAAAAAAACATAGAACAAGTCATTTGTTCTTTAGTCTCTTCTTCTTCTCTGAAGTCTTCCATGAAGTTTCAGTTGCCAACCTCTTTAATGAAGGGCTAGCCCATTCCATTTCCTCTATTTTATCCAAAATCTTATTTTTTTTTGATAAACAGCAATGCAGAATCTAAGTCATCAAAAATTTTTGGACCATCAGGAAGGAAAATTTTTAGCTTGGCAGGAAACATAACGTAAGTTTTAAACTGTGCTTTTTTTAGCTCCCTTATTAATGGCAGAAAAACTTTTCTTTTAGTTATAACTAAAGAAGAATAGTCATTGTCAAAACGCACAGTTGTCTCATTGATTTTAACAGGAGCTTTAGCCCAAGCAGATTTAAGAACCATCTCTTTATCAAAAGATGATAGAAATCTAACTATAACTGATCTAGGATACTTTTTGTTAGAGTTAGTATTAGCTATAGATCTATGGGCTCTTTCGATACCAAAAGAGAGTGCTTCTGGTAAGTCTAAAGTTTTAGGGAGCCATGTTGTTAAAAAAGAAGTAATATTGTTACCTTCAATATTTTCTGGCAGTCCAAAAATCCTAATGTTATTGTGCCTAGATCTATTTTCCAGGTCATCAAGCTTTGTTTGTAGATGTGTATTTTGTTTCAGCAAAACTCAATGTTGATTTCCTCTTCTTGGATTCTATTTTCCATGTCATTTACAGTCTCTTCTATGCCTGTAATCTGGATCTTCTGTTGTTGCAAGTCTATATGTAACAAGTCTATTTGTTTTGTAGTTTTTTCTATGAAGGTATCAATTTTAGTATCCAATTTATCCATCTTAGCAGTTAGTTGCTGGATTGTAGATATCAGAGACTGAAGTTCTTTCTTGATGCTGGAGTCTTGAGAATTTGTCTTACTGGAACTCATTTCACACAGAGAAACTGACAAGAAAATTTCCAAGGTGATTTCTGACAGGAATATTATTAAAATTTCCTTTCTTTTTTAGATATAGTTCAAGAAATAGATAAAACAAACATATTTAGAAAGAAAATTACTTCATAAAATAATTTTTTAAGTAATTATTTCCTGTCAGTGCAGTGAAATTGGTGGAGCTGAAGAAATCTGCTGCTATCCTGTGTTCATCCTTGGCCACGCCCCCCAATTCCATTCTTGAATTTTTGACAAAAATGTTTAATGAAGGTGCAGCTGCAGCTACCATTCGAATTTAGTTGGCAGCAATATCTAATTTTCATGTTAATGATTTGAACCCAAGTCTGATGTGTCACAGACTATGCAAAGCTTTTCTAAATGGCACCTTTTTATTAATACCACCCATTAAGACCCCTTTACCACCATAGGGCCTAACCTTTGTTCTATCCTGTTTGATTCTCCCACCCGTTGAACCTCCATCATCCTGTGATCTAAAGTTCGTGACATGGAAAACAATTCTCTTGATTGCCATTACTTCTACCAGAAGAGTTTCAGAGTTGCAAGCTTTATCGATACAGTGCCGCTACACACTTTTCCATGAAGACAGAGTCTCCCTTCGAAGAAATCCATCCTTCTTACCAAAAGTATGCTCAGAGTCTAATTTATAGAATGACCAGTGTTTTTTTCCTAATTATTGCAACAATGCAGAATACGCGCTACATCAACTGAACGTACATAGACAGTTATGCTTCTACTTACACAGGGCAAAGGACTTCAGTATACCTGACCAATTATTTGTTTCATTTTCAAAATCTAAAAAGGTGCTGCTGTGTCTAATGTCATGCTTTCAAAATGGCTGTCAGATTGCATTACCTTTACATACAAATCTAATAACAAAGATCTACCCTTTAAAGTTAAAGGTCATTCTACAAGAGCCATAGCAGCCTCATCTGCCTTTTGGGCTAGACTACTAATTGACACCATTTGTGCTGCTGCAACATGGGCAAGGCCTTGTACCTTTATTACTCATTACAAAGTGGATTTGGCCTCCAGTAACAGGGCCTCTTTTGGGTCTACTGTCCTGGAGAATATTCTCTTGTGAACCACCCAAGAAAGTGTGTGCTAGGGACGCTGTTCCACTAGTAAAGAATGAAGGCGAGATAGGATAACTTCACATAAAGAAGTTATGTACTCACCATAACGTTCCATGTGTGTTGTCCTTCTCACCTTCATTCTTACATCCCACCCTCCTTCTCCCAGGCTTTGGCTCCTGGAGGACAGAGTGGTCAAGTTTGGAAAAATATGCTCTACGACCTTTTTCTCTGCTAAGTTTGAATAATTTTTTACTATAACCATATTGTTTATCAGCAAACAAGATCTGGGGAGCTTTCCTAGGGCATGATGGGATACAGATACGGCCACGAGCCAGTGGAAGACCTCAAGCTTGTAAAAAATGGCTGGGTTGGAACCTAGGATTGGTTCTGAACCCACTAGTTAAGGATGAAGGCGAGATGGACAACACACATGGAACATTATGGTGAGTACATAACTTCTTTTTTTGGGTTCAGTGGTTTGTAATCTCCTTGTGTTGTAGGTAGAATAGAAGGTAAGGAGAGGTTAACTATATACTATCATACAGAGTGTATTTTTTATCAAGGGTCAATCTTGCTATAGGAGAAAAAAGGTGGGAGATTCTGTAGCATAGTTTCAGTTGGGAAAGGACTTTGAGGATTTTGTTATAATGTTATCTGTTTGGGTGGAAAAGGGAAGTGAACAGTTAAGGGTAAGATGTAAGATTTGTGTTCAGTGACTGCAGTTATGATATTTTTGTGGTTGTCTGATATAATAATTGTAGGCAAATGAGGGTATTTGTGATCCAGTGGAAACAGGATTACTTTTTTTATGGTTTATCAGTGGTTTATAGGATGAGTTCCATTGGCATAGATTGTTGAAGAAGGACAGCTGAAACCTGGTTGAAAGCGTATATATATTAGAATGAAGAATACCACCAGTATATAGTATAATGTTGGAAGGTTGCCAAGTAGGTCATTGATGAATAAGGAGGAGAGTAAAAGGCCTTAGTCTGAGCCTTGAGGTACCCGTTTGCTTAGTGAAGTATATGACACTTGGTCATATACAAGGAAATTACCTCAATCTTTATTTGAATGAAAAATAAATAGTACTAAAACAGTGTTTTTTTTTTTTTTTTTTTTTGCAGGGGCAAGTCCCCCACACACTCCCTTTTTATATACACCAATACTAAGATTGCTGTACAGTGGGAAAATGGCAAATTCCCCAATCCCCACTGTTTGCGATCTTGCACAAAACAAAGATAGCAATGCTCAATCAGCTGTGCTGACTTTTTGTCATGAGATGATCGCACAGTTCAAGCAACTGATCTGATTGGCATTTAGTAAGTGTACTAGTTGTGGCTATTTGGTTATTATGGTGAACCTGGACAGTTCTAGTCTCTTGATAACTTTGGAACCATTTAAAGATATTGTGGCCAAAGTTAAGTTTTTCAAGTTTTAGGAACAAAATATTGTGGTTAACCATTTCATATGTTCTAGTCATGTCTATAAAATACCTGGAGTGATGAGCCCTCTGTCCATGTTACAATATATGGATTATTAGCAGGGAGTAGAGTAGTTATATTACTGAATGCATTTCTGAATGCATGCTGCTTGTCTGATAGAAGGCTATAACTATTTAGGCCCTTAAGTAGCTATTGTAAAGATGTTTTTCAAGGATTTTTGTGAGGGGACATAGAATGGATAGACCACAAGTCTTTATGGAACACAGAGGTGGGTACTTAGGGAAGAGGGATGGTAGTGGAATATTTAAAAGCTGGACGGAGTATACCAGTAAAAAGGAGGATAGGGTGTAAGAGGTTTAATATGGTTAGAGGCTTTAATGAGAAAGATAGGGTGGAAGTTGGATTGTTTAGAGTAAGTTTGTTTAAGGTTGTTTAGTAAGTTTTTGTTTCCATTAGAGACATTTCTCTAAAGTGGAAGGTAGATGCAAATTCATCAAGAGACTAGAGGGTGATTGGTGGGAGGTTGTTTTTTGAGGCTTGGTGGTTATTAGGAGGATTGAATGAATGTGTGATTTCCAGCATGTATGAAGTGAGAAACTATTTATACTCTTCTGCAGAGTTACTGTTGTTAGTTCCTTTAGCTGTACTGTTGGGATGTGAGTTATTAGAGAAGTGCCTTGACAATTGCTTAAGATATTTTCATAGTTGCCTAGGATTACCAGTAGCAGACATTTGTTTGTTATGCAAAACATGAATTTGTAGAGTTAGTAGCTATTCTAATTTGCCTTCTTAAGTTGAAGTGATTTTGAAGAAGATTTCTGTAATTCTGGTTGTTTCCAGGCAGTGTCCTTTTGTTTTATGAGTTCCTTAATATCCATTGAAAGACAGGGGCTGACTAGACTTCTGAATACACATGGGAGTGGTGTGTCCAGAATACAGGAGAAATACAGTTGTTGTGGGATCATTATTGAGGCACAAGGGTGACCAGACTATGAGACTAAAGTGGTGTTTGAGTGTAGGAAATTGATGCTCAGGGAAAGGTCATCCCAGAACAATTTGAGGAGAAGGTTTTGTGGATTTCAATGATCAAGAGGAGAGCATGGGTCAGTGGTCTCTCCGGGTTTAATTTTTTGAGGTATTTTGGTTTTTTAACACCATGACAGGAATGGACCACATTCTTAAGTCAAAGTATGATTAAAGTTCATGAAATTAGTATTGTTTCAGTCTTTGATGTTAGAAGTTTTGTTTGCAGTACCAGCACTGTGCCCAGAATTGACTCCTCCTGCAATTCATATGGAGTTACATGTATTGGTAACATATCAAAGTGCAATTGTAAATTCTTTTTTTATAAGACCTTTGCTCCTACCACTATTGGAACTGTCTGGGTGTCCTTCTTCCATTTTGCCCTAATTTCTGCCAGTAAATTCTGGTATTTTATGACTTTGTGTCTCTCGTATGCAAAAGACTGTAGTCATGGGTGTATCAATTCCATTGATCCCATTGATTAATACTGCTTTTGTCTTCTTTTCCTGGTCTGCTATATCTGTTTTTTTTTTTTGCATTTATTTTTTTGAACTGTTGGTAATGAGTGATCCCATGTGATATAAACATCATCTTTTCCTGTAATGTTTTGTGCTGTATGTTTCCAATGCTTCTCAGTTACTTCAGTATTATAATGTTTGCACAGTCCCCAATGCAGCATTCTTGCCACATTATTATGCCTTTCATTAGACAGTCCTTCTGCCATTAAAATTAACCCAGCAAAATGAAGTGTGACTGTTTCCAATTCTGTTTTACAAAACATGCATTTGTCTGTTTCTCCCACATGTTCAATGGATTTTGTGAACCAACATGTACATAGTCCACTATCCTGAGTGCCAATATTAACCTTTCATCTTTTGGTTTAAATTCAGCTCTCCTTAACCATTCCTGCATTCAGTCCTGATCAACATGAGTTTGTTCCAAGAGCTTTCTGTACTTGCAACTATATTTATGTAGCTATATTTATCCATTTTCCACATTTCTTGCTTTCTCATCTGATCCCTTCACCTTATATTCTTTCATTTCCTTTTGGCACATTCAGTTGCTGCCTGATTTTTATCTATTTCTTCTATTTTGAGCTCCATTCCTGCTTGACACCTATATGTTTCTCCTAAAGTAAGCAGGAAAGTCATCTTATAATTATTATCAGGTTTCACTACATTTGGATCTTGAGAGGTCAGCAGATATGTATGCAGTCCTACAATTGTGGATCTATCGCTGTAATCATTTTCAAGGAGGCTCATAATGCTTTCATAATGGAGAATATATAATCTTGGTATAGACAGATTTTTATAAATCATTTGATAAGCATGAAGTATTTTTCTTGTTTCCAGTCCAAATGATCCAGTACCTTTTGGGGCTATTCAATCACTCCAAAACTATAAGTTAGGACAGGGAGACCAAATTGGTTTATTGCCTGGACTTTGTTCCTAGATGTCAAAGCTGTTTTCAATATTAATTTACGTCTTCTAAAATATTTCTTAATTGTTCATGTTTTATTGTCAGTCCCTCATCAATTCCCAAATATCTATATAATCTCTCCTGTTCAAGTTCCTTTATATCACATTCCTGTCCCAGACTGATATTTCTTGGTGCTACAGCTTTCCTGCTTTAAAGGTTGCTTTTGCACATTTATCAAGGCCAAATGATATTATTATAATATCTAAGAAATCTTCTAAGTTTTTCTGCCTGTGCTGACATCTTTAGTTTATTATTTGCAATAACATGCAATATATCCTGATATGTTCTGATGCTGTGTGTTGGTTTTATCACATCTATATTTCTTAATATTTTTGTTGATCCGTTTCTTCTTCTGTATTCTTCCAACAGTGACTGTTCTTGTCTTAATTGCTTTATATTTGCCCTATTCAATACTTCAATGATGGCATTTGATTTCTCCCTCGTTCACTTACTGCCCTGTGTTTTTATGGTAAAACTTTATCTGTTATTAATTTAGCTGCACAGTAATATATCCTATTTACTTCTGTTATATTACATGAGTTTCTGTGAACAGTCCCGATTACTGTGGTTGTTTTATCAAACTTCTAACATTTTGGGTATTATTGACTTTCTGTAGTCTATTTCTTTAATTGATTTTAATATGTCTATCCATCTCTATTACATCAAGAAACGCTTCCCTTAGATCATTTTCTTCTAAACTGAGGGCACATTTTTAGTTCTCCATTTCCTGTGGGCATTCTACAGAAAGTTCTAAAGTATCTCCTTGTGCATACCTTTCAACTGTACAAATGTTCGCAGACTGCCCAGATTTTTGCCTCTTCTTTTTGGTCCATTTTTCATAAAATTGTGGTTTTCTGGCATCTGAGTAGCAAATCATTAAAGGTTGAAGTTAGAAAATAACAACAGACAGTTAAGTTTCAGACTTCATACCCTTTAGAAAGTCCACGCTAATGCAAAACCTATTATTCTATCAACATTTTAAGTTTGTAGGGGCAGTATTTAAAAATTGTCCCTATTTTTGGGCCTTTGTCCCACTTTTATTCATGTCTTTGTCCAGATTTTTAGCTCTAAGAGGTTGAGAGGTATGTTCTTGTCCCATATTCTCTTCAGTTTCATCCTGTGTGTCATCCCTTGCTATTTCTTATGGGAACTCACTAACCTATCGCTCTACAACATTGACTGCATCAGAGTTACCACAGTTTCTTGTTCCTTCCCTTGCTTTGCAACTCCAACTGAACTTTTGTACTGGTTTCCTACTGTAGGCTCCAAAGTATCTTCCTATGGCAACTAATCAGATGTTTGTTACTCACTGGTTTCTCCTTAATTTGGGGATTCATTATTCTATCCTGCCGTGATGCTGTCAGAGTTAGATTTTCTATACTAAATCCTTCACTTTGCAGGTAATCCATAACCTCACTTTCTATTTCTTTAACGTCTACACTACCAATCTTCCTTTCTCCTTTCCCTTTTTATTTTCTTATTTTTTTGTATTGTAAAATTTTCATTATCTGGATGCCTTTGCCCTTATTTCTCTTCAAATATCTTTTGTGCTTCTCTTTTTGTATTGATTAATTTAGCATTTTCTTTTGCTTAAATATCGCACCATATCAGACTTTTCTTTTCCCATGTCCATATTTCTTTTTTATACATTTCACTTTCTCAATAGCTTTTTTTTCCAAATGGCTCAAGTTTTTTTGGTCTATGTAATGTTTTTCATAAATTTGTTGTATTGCTGAACACAAATTTGCATTTGAAGCTTTTGGCAGTTTTTCGTGTGCAAGTATTCTTGTTTCTTGTAATTTCTCTCTTAATTATTTTGTATATCTTCTGTCTGGAAATACTGGGCTACTTGCATAATAGTAACAATACATAATTTATTTCTTATTCTCAATAGTCCACTCTATCATCTTTATGGCTCTTCTTTTGCCTATCAGATATTATGATTTTTGTGGATTGCTACTTCCTTCTACAACAGGAAGGGGGTCACTTATAGAATTGAGCATGATGGTAATATTTGTGCGGTGGTGGGCAATGTTTGACTATTAAAAGTAAAGCAGTATGTTTGCACTATGTAAATTAAGCCTTGTTAGCTGTTTTACTAGTTGTTCTGATCAAATTGTATGATATTTTATTGAGTTCTGTAGCCTCAATGACCAATGCATTAACATTAAAGTCAACCAGTATGATGGTGTTTCTACTGCACCCATTAGGAAGTATTTCTGATGGGGTTTTCTTAATTGTGGAAGAGTAAGAAGAAGTAGTATATAAATAACAGAAATAGTGAGGAGTGTATGACCACCCAGATTGACATTGGCAATTATCCTGTTAGTGGTTTTGTTATTTGTTTGATTATGTGGTGGAGTTAATGAGCTCTAAATAACAATTATTTTTTATTAGTAGTATTTCTCCTACCCCTTCTGAGCTCTGGTCTGTTGTCAAAAATAATTTTGTAATTGGAGTGAGTGTAGTCAGAAGAGGAGAAATTGTCCCTTTTGGAACACAAAAAAAATGCATTGCAAAATATTATCTCTTGGTAGGACTGATTGGAAAAGTCTTTGCTTAAAATAGAGCTACGTTACTTCCATTTCTGCATGAATGAGTTAAAATCATTTGGAGCCTGAGGCTTCCATGGTTATTTGAGAGATTGTTCTATTTCATCCTCTTATTTCCAGATTCCCAGGGATAAAACTAAAATATATAAATAAAAGTATATCCAGCCAAACACAGTACAATAGCTCTAATATGTTAAAATCTTTGGAAACTTTATTAAAACAACAAAAAAAACATAAAAAGATATGCATTTTCATGCCTGTGACAAGTGCTTTTTCAGATCTAAAATACATAAGACACAATATCATTTAGATACTCAGTTTAAATTCTGGTGGGACAGAGGTCTTGTTTTCAATACTGGTCTTAAAGGCATAGTGCCATTTAAACCTTTCTCACTATCAGCATTCAACTCTAAAATCTACTTAATTGCTAGGCACTCTGTTCTTATTGTAATATCACCATGTCTAATATCAGATTTAAACAATTCCAAAAATAAAAACGTAAAACTTTTGAGAGAAGTCAGTGGCCAAAACATGCTTAGTGAGAGCATTTCTAGTATCTTTCTTCCAAATAGTCATTAGAATAAGTTAATCTAAGTTTACTATCTGATCTAGCTACAGAAGGAACACTAACTTCCTTAGCAGAGAAATAGGGTTTGGCAGAATCTACCCTGTGACTCAGCACTTCATTCTTAGCCACCTCAACCTCTTTCTCAGAGAGCCCCTCAATAGAAAGTCTTCTCTTTGTTGAGCAAAAGAATCTAACATATCAACCTCATCACAATTCAGCCTAGAGAGCCTATAAGATTGGCCCTTCAAGAAATTCGTATGAACAAGCCATGGATGCATACTCTGTCTATGCAAGACAGTCACCTTCTTAGAGGATTTCTTATTTAGTCTGGTGCTAAGACGTGCAATAATTTTGTTAATGTTAACATCCAAAAAAAATCATTTGATTCATGTGAACACTTCATGGTAAAACTAAGAAAGTCCATAGTGCCTCTTCTGTAGCTAGATCTGAAAATAAACTTAGATTTTGTTTAACTTATTCTAATGATATCCAATTGGTATGTGATATAGTAAGAAAGAATTTGTACATTCTTACTTTGGGTGAGAAGCTCAAAGGCTTTTTGGGTGAAGCACTTAGCCTCCATTTTAAGAATAATCAGTCTCTGAAGTGATTACTCTGTTATAAATCTATGAGTAAAAATAATTGTTTGACTTCTAACAGAAAAGGCACCCCCCGGCAGATCATGTAGTATGCGCAGTTATATTGATAGTAGCAGTAGCTATAAGAATATCATGACTGGACATGTGTATCATTTCAGTTTTTATGGAGACTGTAGGAGCCTGCATCTTGTGTACCTTGCCCATTTGTGATGTCTGTGCTTGCTATTATGTTGGCAAGACTAACAGAGCCCTAATGGACAGAATATGGGAGCACTGTAATGATATTTTGAAGAAAGATACTAGAAATGCTCTCACTAAGGCCACTGACTTCTCTCATAATTTTAAGTTTTTATTTTTGGAATTGTTTAAATCTGATATTAGATGTGGTGATATTGAAACAATAACAGAGTACCTAGAAATAAAGTAGATTATAGAGTTGAATGCTGATAGTGGTAGAGGTTTAAATGGCACTGTGCCTTTAAGACGAATATTGAAATCAAGACCTCTGTCCTGCCAGAATTTAAAATACTAATGTGTCTTATGTATGTTAGATCTGAAGAAGCACCTGTGGTAGGCATGAGAGTGCTCATCTTTTTATCTGTTTGTTGTTTTAATAAAGTTTCGAAATATTTTAACATATTAGTATTTCATACTGTGTTTGGCTGGATTTACTTTTATTTATATTTCATACTCTTTGGTTATTCCAGCCTTCACCCGAAAATATTGTTATTTCTATAAAACTAAAAATATTTAGACAAAGGTCGTAAATGTTTACTTACTTAGCAAACTGAGAGAGAGTGAGAGAGAGAGAAGACTTGATCTTAAAATGAGCAAGTGAAATAATACAGGTCTGTAACATTTTTGGTACTTGCGTATTATCGCAACCAGATTTATGCTCCAACAGCGGTTGTTTCCCCATCAGTAAATATGTTTGTTAATGTGCTTGAAATGGAATACAGTGTTTTCTTTAACAAAACAGGTTGTTTTCCAGTGGGCTATCAACACAAAGTACACAACATACTGTTGTTTTTCTTCGTGCTCTTTACTGGCAGCATGTCATTTCTTGCAAGGCTGCCCACTGAACGTTCTTTGTCAACTAATGGTGTGAAATAACAGCCATACATACAGTTGCGAATCACGGTTGGGAGTGTGGAAGTTAACGTAAGCCTTACTGACTTTGTCCGAAATATCAGAAGGTAAACAAGCTTGAAAATCTGATTCCTGCTTTGTGACATACTGTCCTCATCCCTATGTCATACTTTACATCCTCAAAGATGACAACCCCCCTTTTAAAATACTCTCCCTGGTGTGAGTTTCCCTTCTGGGTGCGTAACGGGTTTCAGGAAGTAATGGCAAATGACAACAACCGGCTGTCCCGGCTCTGCGAAAAGTAACTCCTTCACCATGTTACAACTTTTTATTTTGGTGACTCCTGTTGTGTATGTCTGTGTCTGTCAGTAGCCCCTGTTATCTGTTCTTCATATATCTTTGCAGTCACTGTGAAGTGCCCAACCAAGAAACTGCAAACATGACCGGCATAGAATCTGGTTGCGAGAATTCGTATCGGCAACACCTTCACTAAAATATAAATTTTTCAATTTTTGAAGTTATAACCCTGCCTAAACAAACTTCAGTGTAAAAGAAAACAGTGACTGGTTTTCATTGCATTTTTGGTACCATGTAAACATTGAAAAGCAAATGGTATTACCGCAAAAATCTGGTTGCGATAATACGTAAGTACCACATTTTCATTGCAAATTGCTGATATATGGAGGAACAGAGCAGACTGTTGATCTATGGAGGAACAGAGCAGAATTCTGATCCAGAATCAAGGACATGGCTGAAAATCAAACAGCTCTGAAGCATACTTCTTAACTGTCCAGATTTTCACAGTATGTCCAGATTTTTTGCCTCATAGTTTTGGTTTGTTCCTCATAAAACATGAAGATTTATAGCAAAACATTGAGGAATGAAGTCACTAAATAATGGCAGATATTTGAATTTCTGACTTTATATCCTTCAGAAAATGAGTGCTAATGCAAAGCCTGTTATTCTAGCAAGTTAGTAAATTTATAAGAGCGATATTTAAAAACGGTCTCTGATTTTGGGTCTTTGTTCCTCCATTATTTTTGTCTTTGCACAGAATTCTTGTGCCAAGATGCTCTGAAGTATGACCCGAGAATCTAGTATATATAGCTGTAGTAATTCCCCAGCTGTGATGCGCTGTATGAAATCACACCCATTGCCAGCCCCCATTGATAGGCAGTTTTGATGCTTGACTCTGCAGTTTGGGAAAATGGGCAAGTCTTTTCTGAGAGAGATCGTATGTGCACTCAGGGGCACATGCACAATTGGTTTCTGTGATAGAGGCTGCAAAATCATCACATTTATTTTGCCCCTGCAGCCTGCAGATTATCAGCACCCTCCCAACCAATTAGCTAATTAATTCCCCAATTACTGGAGGGCAAGGGTTCTCACGGAGATGCTGACATCAAGGCAGCCATTTTGGTGGTTTTATTTTTCCTATTGAGCCCTACCTTTTGCTTCTGCTCAATGACGACCTGTGAGTGGGATGTAGAATGGGTGTCAGCACTGCACTTCCCTTCCACAAACAAATTGTGTCACAGTGCATCCCTGACCTGCCACATGTGGCACCATGTGATGATTTCATAGTGTTCTTCAGGAAAACCAACAGTGTGCTAGGGCCCCCAAATGCCCATGCACGTGCATGTTCACACACACACACACACACACACACACACACACACACACACACACACACACACACACACACACACACACACACACACACACACACACACACACACACTGCCCCAGAATACACCTGCCCATCCTCACTTTGGTTACCTGGGCTGCAGTCAGGGCTCCATCCAGTTGCATCTCTGATGCAAGCTAGATATTTTAGTAGTTAAGTGATAAAGAACACCCTTGAGTAAATGACATTAATTCATTAATTTAAATCTAGATCGATTGGAATATTGTTTTTGAGTAGCGTTTATAAATATGTCAGGGGACCTAAATTTCTTCAAATTCAAAAAAAAAAAAAAAAAAATGAAATTAACCCAGTAAAGTGCTCTGACACCATCTATAGCTAAGGTAAATATGAGGTCAGGGGGTGTTGAGTCTAGGCTAATTGTCTGATCTTATTTGTTTACTTTTATAATCCAGATATAAATGGCAGAAAAGGACGGGGTGGTACATTTTCATCTGTTTGGTATTATAGTGACATCAGTATTTGGTTGATAATTACATTAGATGAAAAGGTCCATTATGTGGATTATGGACAAGTATAGTTTTGACTATTCAACTATTCACTGAAAGTTTTAATTAAATTCAGAAGCAGTCCCATCAGGTCCAAGAACCTTGTAGTTTTTAACTGGTTTAATAGCGTCAAATATTCACTGTCATTAGTAGTATAACTGAAATTTGTATGATATGCTGTGGGAAGTTTAGGAAGATTTAAGATATAGGTGCACTGCCTAGAGTCATGCATGTTAATCACCTTTGTAGAAGAAGTATAGAGGTTACTAAAAAGGGAGTGAATGCATACAGGATGAGGTGTGGGTATTCATAGATGGTTAGTAAAACTAGCAGTCTATTCTTGTGCTAAACACCAGCATATGCAGTAAGGTAGTGATTAATAGACCTGGCACTATGGAACAATGTCCCAAAATCTCCAAAAAAGAGTTATACAAGTGACTATATAATGACATGCAGATGAAGAGCCACATTTTGAGTGCATAATGAAATGCAAATGAGGATTGGAAAGCAAGTTGCTATTCATTGTTGTCAGGTATAAATGGCATAGGCAATTACTTTTCAGTTTAAAAACAAAGAACATGCCAAACAATTGTGATATTGCAAGCAGGTATTTTGATAGTAACAACAACTTGTATGAATCAGTATTTGCTAAGTTTAAGCGGCAGTCTCCAGAATGTGTGACATGGTAACTGATGCAATGGAAAATGGTACCAACAGGGGATTATCCCATATCAACTGACAGACCAACTAGCTAGGAATGCTCTGCATGTGGATAGAGGCTTTATACATGTATCATATGACACTCCAGAACTTATGTAGCAATCCTATCTTGGTTTGCGATTTACTGTGGAGTTGACTGGTAAGAGAAGTTTTATTTGAATTTATATTTAATTTTTACCACTGTTTTTCACTGTTTGTAGTAAGGAAGGGATAGCATGTACACAAGAAGATTTACTTTGATTTACATTTTGTTGTTTTACCTTGAATTTTAACTGTTGGTTGTTAGGAAGGGATAGGTTTTAGACAGGCAAGCTCTAGCCATCCCAAGGGGCCTAGTCAGTTATAAATTCACACAGACTGCAGAGAGAACAATCCAGAGCTTATCTAACAATCCTGCCTTGGTTTGTGATTTATTGGTCTGTACTGTTAGAAAGAAGTGCGACTGCTAGCAATAGTGACGTAAAGGGAATTACAGCTTTTATCTGACTTTCAGAACTTGTATGGTCAGAACAACAGCTTTCCTCTACATACTTTAGTATTTAATTGTATATTGCTTGTGTGATTTTTCTCATAGGATTTGCTTTAAGTTTTCTTAGATTTCTGTGGTTACTGATTTTGATTATTCTTTTCTTTTATTATTGTTACTCATTTGAAGCTGAATACGGATTCCTTAAATGGGTATGCCATTAATGATTTGCTAAAGCACAAATATTGTACAGTGTAATAAATGCTATGCATATTTGAAGGTAAGACTTGATAACACTGGTGATCTGTGTTCCTCGTGTCAAAAGTTGGATGATTTGCTTACCATTATTAGTAGTAAATTTAGACTTACTGATGATGATTGCACTTGTACAATTGGCCTGACTTGCAGAGATAACTGTTGTTACATGTATTAATGCCTGGACTGGTGATATAAATAACGTTAGGCAAAGAGCAAATAGAACACATTTAGGAAATGACATGTCTATTGTTTGTGAGGTTCATTCAGCCACTATGAAACAAGACAGTGCCCCCTGACAACTCTGGAATTCTGGATGCAAGTGTTCAGCAATCTGAGGTTTCAGAGTGTTTAGAAGGAAACAAGAAAGGAAGAAGTTTACAACAAATAACAAGTAACAAGGAAAAAAAATAAATGGATAAATATTCGTAAATTAAAGAGAATGCATGCTAAAAAGGACAGTAACTTATGTAACATACAGACTACAGGGAATGATAAAATGTTTCTATCGGGAGACCTCCAGTCTACAGAAAAAGGCATCATTTTTCCAAAAGAGAAGGGAAAAAAAGAGGCAAGGGGCAGGTGAAAAGGAAGAAGTCAAAAGTGAAAGTGGAAGGATTGAAGAACATTACTGGAAGAAAAAAAGAGAGAGACAGATGTTGACTAGATGGCTCAAGCTGTGGATGTACAAAGCCGGCTAGATGAGAACTGTATGCTTGCAAATTTAATATCCAATGAAAACAGTAGGATTAGTAAGACTAATGGTGATGAAGATTGTTCCTTTGCATTAGAAGTTGAAGATTCGTTAGATCTGGCCAGAAAAGATATTCTTGTAATTGAATGTTCTATTATTAGAGGAACTGTTACATACATTTGCAGAGAAGATAATGAACATTGAATGGTGTTATGCTTGTCAGGAGCAAAAATAGAAGTTGTGAGATGAGCCTTGGAACACCTTAATGTAAGGAAGTACGGATCTGTTTTCATTCATGTCGATACAAGTGATCTCAGCCACAAGGACTCTCTGACTGGTAGTAGGGAACTTACAGCCCTCCTAGATAGTATAGCTTGTACTGGTGTTAGGATGGATTTTAAACAAATCACATATAGAAAGGATAGTCAGGTCACTGTGAATGAAAATATTTTTTGGGTAAATACCTACACAAAAAAAATGTCCCATTTTAAAAAAATGGAAATATGTAGAACATCCAAGCCTAGTTTTGGGCATACATGTGTTCAGACAGGATGGTGTACATTTATCAAGATCAGGGAAGAGAATTTTTGCAGCTGATATTTTGCAATATTTGACAAACACCAGGCAGGACTGTTGCCAGGTCAAAAATTTAACAGTTCACAGATAGTAACATTTGATGCATCTCTTCTTTCGGCTTTTCCTGGTTAGGGGACGCTACAGTGGATCACCTGTCCGCTCATGATTGGCAGTGGAGTTTTACAGTGTCAAGTTGCCATCCCGGTGCCCAACCTTCCACAGAAGGCACACACACACACTCACACCTAAGGCCAATTTAGAGTATCCAATCCATATACAGCATGTCTTTGGGATGTGGGAGGAAACTCACGTGACCACAGGGAGGACATGCAGACTCTGCACAGGATCAAACCGGAGAGCTTCTTGCTGTGAGGCAGCAACACTAACCGCTTCACCACCGTGGCTGCCCCAGCATTTGATGCATCTCTGATGGTTGCTAATGCTAGGAGCATTAATAATATATTTTTTTCATTGGAAAATTTGCTATGCTTTCACAAGATTGAGGTTTTTACTATTTGTGAAACATGGTTAAAGAAGAATGATTGGAAGCCAGTTCTGTCAGGGTATAAATGTTTTTGCTGTAACAGACATTCTAACAAAAATCAGGTGGAGGTTTTATGATAAGGATTAAAGATAGTTATGAGACCTGTGATTATTACATTTTCAGTGATACCACCAATACTGTAGACTGTGTAACCATGACAATAAAGACGACCCTGGAACGTATAACAGTTGTTGAAGTGTATGGACCCCCAAAGCCAAGTGCTGATGACCTAGAGAAATTCATACATTTCTTACATGAAGCATGGGTGGGAATAATAATATTAACTGGGGACTTAAATTTACCAGAAACAGATGGGAATAATATTGATTCAATAATGTTAGTAAGGAAAGTATTCACTACATATGTTCAGGAATAACAATTGCTTCAGATTGTGGAAAAACAACTACTAGGGAACAGAACATACTAGACATTGTTTGTGTTCCTAAAGAAACTACTGTAACTTCAAGTCAAGTTTTACCACCATTGATGTGCTGTGATCTTGGGGTTATAAAGTTTAATTTTTATATAGATAATTCT